>NC_047666.1:26298149-26328149 GCF_011762505.2 Arvicanthis niloticus | reverse complement strand
GTTTCTCCCAGTTAAAAACAGTTATTTATTGACAAGGTCATGCAGTATAGTCCGAGGGAGCCTCAAACATATCGTCCTCCTGCCTCAGTTGCCAGGAATGATTTGATGGGCATTCGTCACTATGGCCACTATTTGATTCATATTCTCTCTCTCTCTCTCTCTCTTCTTCTCTCTCTCTCTCTCTCTCTGTCTCTCTCTCTGTGTGTGTCTGTGTGTCTGTGTGTCTCTGTGTCTCTGTGTGTCTGTGTGTGCCCCATGACATGCATGTAGAGATCAGAGGCCATCTTGCTGGATTCAGTTCTCACCGTGATCCATCATTTGGGTCCAGGAAATGAACTAAGTCTCTTCTGACTTTAAGCCTTCCATCCCAATGCTCTTGTCAGATTTGGGAGGGAACAGGGCCAGTGGCTGGTGTCAACCCTCCTCTTCTGCCTCGTCCTCCTCCTCCTCTTCCTCCTCTTTTTCCACCTCCATCTTTCAAGCTACTTTCAGTCCCTCCCAGCTTGACCCCACCTCAGGCCAGTCCTGCTCTTTCCTGCCCCCCCCCCGCACACCCCCACCCCTACCCCCACCCCACCCCCCACCCCCGTCTTAAAAAAGATTCAAATAAGAAGCTGGGAGAGGCTTCACCAGAAATAGCAAAGTTCCTTCCATGAATCAGAAAGCCACAGTGGAAGCTTGAACAGTTCTGTTTTGTGTCTTTTTTTGCCAGAGTCAGCTTTAATTCTGGAAAGATTTGGGAGCAAAACCCCACCCTGGCCCAGGGAGGGTGTGGCAGACGGAGGTGCTACCCACACAGCTGGCAGGATCTGAGGTCACGGGCAGAGCTGAAGCCTCAGAGAGAGACTGCTCTGTGCTCACTTTTGCCTCAGTCTGTGGAGGAAACCATGCTGCTTTTCTTGTGGCTGCCTCAACAACCAGAAGGACAGGGCCACATAACACCTGTATCCCACTCTGGGGCAAGAGGTGCGCAGCAGGACAGCAGAAAGCCTGCACATAGGTTGGACCCCTTCCCTCCTGCTGTGTGCCTGAGCTTGTGGGGCAGATATGGACTTGAGGTGTCTTTTCTCTCTGCTCCTTACCTCGTTTGTATTGACAGTGTGTCTCCCCGAGCCTGGACCTTACTGGTTGGGCTGGGCTGACTGGCCAGTGAGCCCTAGGAATCCTCCTGCCTCTACCCCAGAGGAGATCTGGGGTTACAGACTCACTGTCACACCTTTTTCTCTTTTATTATTAAACACTGGTGCTTGGAGATCTGACCTCAAATCTTCATGCTTGTACACCAAATACTTTGCCCATTGAGCCATCCACCAGGCACTTTTCTGTACTTTTTAAATGCTTTATTTACTTTTTATTTTATGTGCAATGGTGCTCTGTTTGCATGTATGTCTGTGTGATGGTGTCAGATCCTCTGAAACTGGAGTTAGAGACAGTTGTGAGCTGCCATGTGGATGCTGGGAATTGAACCCAGGTCCTTTGGAAGAGCAGCCAATACTTCTGATCACTGAGCCATCTCTCTAGACACCCTACTGTACTTTTAAAAACACTTTTGGGGGGGTGGGGGGACAGGGCTCTTGTAGCCCAGGCTGGCCTTACTGTGTAACTAAGGATGAATCTGAGTTTCTGATCCTCCTGCCTCTATCTCTGAAGCACTGAAATTAGAGGCTTGGGCCACCAGGCATGGTTTTAAAGACAACTTTAAAAGTTGAATATGTGCTGGGCACTGGTGGCTCACACCTTTAGTTCCAGCTCTGGGGATTGTGAGGCAAGCAGATTTCCGTGAATTTGAAGCCAGCCTGGTCTACAGAGTTTCAGGACAGCCAGGGCTACACACAAAAGAAGTCCTTTATCAAAAAACTAAACCAAGCCAAACCAAACAACAACAAACAACCCCCCTCCAAAAGAAAGAAAGAAAGGAAGGAAGGAAGGAAGGAAGGAAGGAAGGAAGGAAGGAAGAAAGAGAAAGCAAGCAAGCAAGCAAGCAAGCAAGAAAGAAAGAAAGAAAGAAAGAAAGAGAAAGAGAGAAAGAAAGAAAGATGATATGGATCGAATACGGATAAATAATGATTGCATGTATCTGGGGTGCAAAGTAATATCGTACTTTATGAATACATAGTAAGTAATTAAATCGAGCCACATGGCATATCCATCACCCCAGCCCCTTACTTTGTGGGGAGAATATTTAAGATTTATTCTCAGTGAATTTGAATCAGGAGACGTGTTTTGTCCCATTCGCCACCCTGTATGATGACTCCAATGACTCCTCCCTTCACGGATGTACTGGAGCCTTTTGGCCACGGACTCTCCTTCCCAGACTCCCAGCTCCAGTACCCACCATTCTCCACCCTCAAACTCTCTACCCTCCTGCCTCCACCCTCAAACTCTCTACCCTCCTGCCTCCACCCTCAAACTCTCTACCCTCCTGCCTCCACCCTCAAACTCTCTACCCTCCTGCTTCCACCCTCAAACTTTCCACCGTCCTGCTGTCACTTCCTAGATGCTGGAAGACAACAGGTGCAAGTCCCTGGGCCTGAGTTTTGAGTTGCCTTGATTTACTGTGGGTCTTCTCCTGCTGGCTTGTTTCACTTAGCACAATGCTCCTTTTTCTGATTTGTTGTCAAAGGATCACATTGCCTTTAAAGGTAAAAAGCAACCCAGGTGTGGATTTACCACTTTCACTTGCTGGTGGATGCTTAGGTTGATTGTGTGTCAGCTGCTATGAGTGCTGCCTGTTAGGTTCAATTCAGTTTTATCATTTGGTGGGGGTGGTGTTAGAAACGCCCGAGCTGCCAGGCAGTGGTGGCGCACGCCTTTAATCCCAGCACTTGGGAGGCAGAGGCTGGCGGATTTCTGAGTTCAAGGCCAGCCTGATCTACAGAGTGAGTTCCAGGACAGCCAGGGCTACATAGAGAAACCCTGTCTTGAAAAAACAAACAAACAAACAAACAAAAAACAAACAAACAAAAAGAGAAATGCCCTAGCTTCAAACAGGTGGGCAAGGCTCTACCCCAGGACCACACCCCCAGTCCTAGGCTTTTTAAAAATTTACTTGTACACTAAGTTTTGTTTTACATTTATGAGTGTTTTGCCTGCATATATGTCTGTGTAATGAGTGCATGCCTATCACCTTGACAGACCAGAAAAGGGAGTCAGATCCTCTGGAACTGGAGTCAAGGGCAGTTGTGAACCACTATGTTGGTGCTGGGAACTGAACCCACGTCCTCTGCAGGAGCAGCAAATGCTCTTAATTACTGAACTCTCTCTCCAGCTTCTGTTTTGACTTTAAAAAAATGTTTGTTACATTTTCCTTGGATTTTTTTTTTGGGGGGGTTATAAGGGGGATACATGCCAAATTGTGTATGAAGGTCAGAGGACACACGTAGCATGTCAGTTCTCTCTCCACCATGTGGATTCTAAGGACTGAACCCAAGCCACGGTGCTTGGCAGCAAGTGCCTTTACCAGTTTAGTGATCTCAACAGCTCTAGTTTTAGCAGTTTTGAGGAACCTCCAGGCCACTTCCCATGACTGATGAGCTGACTGACATCTGCACCGTGACTGCACAGGGTTCCCCTTTCTCCACACCTCCTGCTCCCCACTCTCTTACTTGCATTCAAACTGTTCTAATCTCCTGTGCCACCAGGATTTTGTAAAAAGAGGTGGGATGATTTTAATCTCTTGGTGAAAGAGCACGAAAGAGTCGGGCATCTGAGAGGACATGGTGATACACGCCTTTAGCCTTAGTACTCAGGAGGCAGAGGCAGGGGGAGCTCTATGAATTTGAGGCTAGCCTGGTCTACATAGTAAGGAGCAGGTATCCACTTTTCTCTGATGGGGTGCCCTTGTTTTGAGCCTAAGACTTGTGATTGCTAGGATAAGAGGAGACAGTAAATAAGCTTTGGGTTCTTGGTCAGCATATGCTCACCTGTGGTTTGTGATCCATGAGGAATGACCAGGATGGTGCTTGTGTGGATAGATTGTGAGAGTCCCTGGTGACAGACAAGAACTAGGGATGGGTGCTGAGGGGTTTCTGCACGAGATCTGCACATACGTAGCACAGTGTACTTACATCTTCCTAAAGGAGGACCATGGAACTAAAGGACCTGCCACATGTCTTCGAGGGCTTCTGATGCCTAAACCATCCCAAATTGATCAGGAAACATCATGTAACCCAGTGAAAGAGCTCACTGTTGACAGTCTCCCTTTAAGTGACTGTTACACTGAGGAGACACGATTTTACCCATGATGCTGTGGGAAAGCCATGTGGGCTTTTGGATTTTGCTGAGTCAGTCTGCTTTGGAGTGAGTGTTCATAAGTGGAAGGCAAGAACAATGGGTTCCCAGAGACGATTGCTAGCCCAAGGCTAGTGTCTTTCAATGTAAACTGCATGCAATTGTATTGAGGTTTTGATATTCATACCAGAAAATGCACAGATCATACATGATTAGGGATTTTTATAAAGGATTTTTTTAAAAGGACACATCTTAAGGAAATGGTTGATAGCCTGGCTGGAACCAGGCAGACCAGCTGGACGTGGTGTGCTTACTTGGCAGCAACAGGAACAGCCCCAGGCCACTGAGAGATGCTGTCTCAAAAGACAAGATGCTTAAAAGGAATGACACCTAAAGTTGACCTTTAGCCTCCATACTCATGCACACACATGCCTACATACATATATGTACATACACAAAAGCTGAGGTAAAATACGCATAAGTTGAATTAGTTACCATGTCCAAGTATGTATTCACATTATTTTTGCAGCCATCACCAGCATTTATCCGCAGAACTCATTTCATGTTGTAAGTCTGCAGCCCCATCTTCATCAGGGATGCTGTGAGTAGATAGTACTTGACTATAGACATGTAGTGGGAAAGTCTATTGTGAGAGAATAACCTGCAGGTTTACCTTGGCCTGACAGCAGCCATCTTGCATCTAACCACCATGACTGCCCCTGAGTAGCTCTGGTTGGTCTCCAACCTCTCCTTTCCACTTGGCTTCCTAACTTACAAACAAACAAAACACATTAAGGTGATGATGGGGGCTTTACTACTACCAGACTCTGGTGCCAGGACTTCCTGTCTCTTTGATATTCGATTGAGGTAAGGTAGGTGCTTTCTGGCTGAGGTGGAGTCACTTTTGTCCTAATGCCTTTCTGACAAAAGAGCCACCTGTCCTTGCTGCTGTAAAGGCCTCTTCTATCACTGAGTACCCAGTTAGTTTCACTCTGAACAACCCTGGATCTTGTTTGTTTGGTCCCACTGTCATGTATAGCCAGTTCTCACATATGGGGCCAGATTGTTCTAGAACAAATAGTAATAAATAGAATAAAGAAATGTTGTCAGGTTCACATTGCGTTTACCATTCTAAGGATATGGGGTAATGGCTTAATTACTCTCTGTATCACTAATTCTTGATATTGATTCTATGTAACCCATGAGGAAACTGAAACATGAGAAACTATACCTTGACCCATATGTAGGAAGTGTGTATATAAAGATTATAAAAACAAATGGTTCACGGGACCCCACCAATTTATTTCCGAGGGAAGACGGGATGAACTTTAAAGAGAATTCTGTTCTGAGTGGCTACGATGGGCAATTTTAACTAAATTAAAAGTTAGCTGGCTTCCCTCTCTGCCCTTGGATCTGGACTTCTCATGGGAAGGAGAGCACAGGCTCTCTGGTTGTAGGGCCGCCCGTGCAGCCCGTGCCGCCCATGATGAGTCAGCACAGAGAGCCTTTGAGCAACTGCGGGCAATCTGCCATCATTGGCCATGGGTGAGGCTGTTTACTACCTGCAAATCAGGGCTGGGTGCTCCCTAAAGTTTTCTGTACCCCACTATTCCAATCTGTTTTCTCTGGGACCCACCCACTCCCATGTCTAGTCCTGTTTCCTCTTAAAAGATTTATTAGCTGGGGTATGGTGGCTCCTGCCTTTGATCCCAGCACTCAAGAAGTAGAGACAGGAGGATTTCTGTGAGTTGGAGGCTAGTCTGGTCAGCATAAAGAGTTTCAGGACAGCCAGGGCTACATAGTGAGACCATATCTCAGAAAGACAACAAAGATTTATTTACTTTTATTTCATGTGTATAAATGTTTTTACCAGCATGTACGCATGTGCACCAAGTGCATGCAGTGTCCACAGAGAATAGAAGCGGGTGTTGGATCCCCTGGAACTAGAGTTATAGATGGTTGTGAGCCACCAGGTGGGTGCTGGGAATAGAACCTGAGTCCTTTGCAAGAACAAGTGCTCTTAAGTGCTGAGCCATCTCTCCAGCCTCGTACTCCTGTCTCCTTTGTGTGCTCTCAGTATTACCTCAGCTGCAGAATGCTTGGCAGTTTGGTCTGAAATAAGGAAACCCAGTTAGTTCTAACTGAACCACACAAGAGTTGTGTTTTAAGCCTGGAGGCCACAGCCATGATAGCATAAAGCAAAGTCTGGGCTTGAAAATTTATACCATTTCCTTGTCTGCTCTGTCAGAGGCTTTGCAGGAAAGCCCCTAGTGCTTCCTGTTCATAGCAAAATCCAGAAGAACTATTTCTGGTGCTCCTCGATCTCCTGCTGGTGTCTGCCAGGTATTCTTCAAACTGCAGGCATAGGGCAAATAGCCAGTGGAATCACGGCGTCTAACCCCACAGACTCTGGATCCAGACTAACCAATGGCAACATTCTCCAGTGAATTGCTGGAGGTGGCAACACTTCTTGGTGTGTGTGTGTGTGTGTGTGTGTGTGTGTGTGTGTGTGAAAGAGAGAGAGAGAGAGAGAGAGAGAGAGAGAGAGAGAGAGAGAGAGACCTCCTGACGTGGGTGCTGGGAACCAACTTTGGGTCTTCTGCAAGAGCAATATAAACTCTTAGCTGATGAGCCATCTCTCCAGTCCTAACATCTTAAAGTTTGTATCCCAATATTATTTTGAAAGCTTCTAGAATTGAAATTTGCCTTTAGACTTAATTTACATGTATGCATGCTCATGTATTAACATGGTATAACACAGAGAACATAGGATCTGAATGAGGACCTTTTCACGCCCGTGCAAATGACCTGGAACCCCATGCTTAATTTCTCTACAGTATAAATGATCACATCCACTTCTCTGGATGCAAGGGACAAACAATATGGTCTTGATAAAATATCTGGTATAATGCAATTCAGTGGCCAATATTCATTTAAAAATAAACTCCCCTTTGTTGGAGAGCACAAGGTGTGGTGGAGTAAGCTTGTTACTGTGGGTCACCTGGAAGCTGGAAGGTGACCCTGGAGACGGTTGGACAGGAAGTGCAGTGAGGTAGCTTTCAGTGGCCTTCAGGAGTTTTGCTTTAATGACAGATTCCTCTTGTATAGATAAGGCAGGCACGATGCTGCTCCATCTGGAGGGTGTAGTGGTAGACGTTAAAGTGTTCACAGAGCAGATGTTCATTTAGAGAACATTGACAGAGTGACTGCGTGGACAGGACACCTCAGCAAGACTCTTGGAAGGTTCACTTTGGTTTTTTTCTTGCTACTGTCTGGAGAAGGAGAGAATCAATTTTCTCTGTAAGTTAAAAGGTAGAATACTTTTTTGTTTCTTTGAGAGAGGGTTTCTCAGTGTAGCTCTGGCTGCCCTAGAACTCCCTCTGTAGACCAGGCTAGCCTCAAACCCACATAGATATGCCTGCCTGTCTTTGTAAGGGATTAAAGGGGCATGTGCTAACACCACTGGCTAAAACAATTTTTTAAAATCTCACCACCACCATCACCAAAATGGTGCAGCCAATGAGAATTCCAAAGGTCTCCAGTCCATAGGCACTGCTAAGAGCTGTTGAGAGAAAGGGTGGGAGGGGAAGAGAAAGAGTCTGTGATGGTGAATTCAGGCCTGTCACTAGTTACATTTAAAGTCTGTTATAATAACCCCTGATGTGTCCTATTTGAAGCTTATGCCTGGGGAAACTAAGGCAAGACATTTAACCAGGTAAGGATTGAACTAACAGGCAGGGCCCAACCAGTTTTTCTGACAACCACCTAGGCCATGTTCACTCTTTTTGCTTTGACCAAAAGTATAGATTTTTAACTTTGCTTCTTAATACAACATAGGACTTAGTTAATTTTTGTTACTGTGGCAGTCCAATCGACTTCAGACAGGACAGAGGAAGCTGGGCTCTGTAGCTTATGCCTGAAACCCCAGCCTGTAGAAGGGCACAGCAGGATTGTCCAGAGTTTGAGGTCAGGGTGGACTCAGTAGTGAGTTCTACTCGTGCCTTAGTGAGTTCCAAATTGAGACGCCCCTCCCGCTCACTAAAACAAATTAAAAACAAGAAAACTAGCAAACTCAGACCAAACAGGACGAAGTGGGGGTTTTATCCGAGTCTGGCCATGAGCTGACTGTTGACCTGAGGTTACACGGTGTCACTAAGCCTCAATTTTTGTCTTAGGAGATGAGGAAGAAGTGGAAGACTCCCCATCCAGGCTGTCAGGGACATGAGTTCAGATGACACAGAGAGCCTGTGTGGTCAGGGTTCCCAAGCACTCCCTCTGCTGCTTGGATAACGGGGACTTGCGAATCCAGTCCAAACCATGACAGAAATGTGAGGGGAGCGGAGATGGGGCAGGATGGTTTTAAATCATATATAAATAGTGGCTTCTCAGTCTGCCAAGCATAAGTGTAAGTTGTACGTGAACTATATATGTGTCTTGGGAGTTGTGGACTGATACTGTTAGTTATTGTTTCCCATGGTGCTATAAATAAGTGTATAAGTTTTAGAAAAATATTATGTGTGGGGACCTCAAGTGCCTTCCTTAATAGCTCTCCACTGTATTTTCTGAGGCAGTGTCTCTCTGTTTTTCTCCTTTGTCTCTCTCTGTGTCTCTCTGCATGTTTCTCTCTCTCTCTCTCTCTCTCTCTCTCTCTCTCTCTCTCTCTCTCTCTCTCTCTCTCTCTCCAGCTTGCTGCTTCCCAGTAGTCTGGCTAGCCAGCTTGCCCTGGGAATCCTTGTCTCTGTCTCCAGAGAGCTGGAGTTATGGACAGTCTGCCATGCCTACAGAACTTCTGTGTGGGTTCTGGGGATCTGAACTCCAGTCCTCAGGTTTGCATGACAACTCTTTGTCCACTGAACCGTCTCCTTATCCAAGTTTTCCTGTTTGCTAAAGTTTCTGTCTGCTGGAGGGGCATCAGCACCTAGGGCTGCCTTTGGATCCATGGGCACCAGGCTCTGCCTGGAACAATCACCTCCCGCAGGTTTCACTCAGCAAGGGTGTTTTTAAATTCACATCCACATAACTTATACATCCTGCCTTTGATTAAAGGTTTGAAAATGCCTGTGTCCCCAACTCAAACCTCATCAGTCTAACAAAGCTTGCATCATGAAACACAGAAGTTCCAAGAAAAAGAGTAGACAGTCACTGTAGCTTTCCAGTATCATGGGCAGTTTTGAAAGCCTTCCTACTTGGGTGTGGCCCACCCACACCCTCCACTAACCCTGAGAAGTTAAATCTGTCCTTGCTGGATGTAAAATGAAACTGTGTTCCAGCAAGAGTGAGTCACTCACATGTGACTCCAGAGACTCGAGAATATTCCAGAGTTAGAACATAGTGCAAAAAAGTCCATGCCTGAAAGACTCAGGTTGCTTGTCCTGGGGTGTGGGTCAGCGTCTGGAATCTGAGTGGAGGTCCCAGGGTTAAGTTGGGGTCTCACGGACAGAGGTTCCTGCACAGAGATACTGTGTTCACCAGAAGTTCAGCCCTCATGATAAATATGGTGCAGTGACACTGTGCATTGACAGGGACACACACAGTAGGACCCCTAGTGGAGCTGCATACATCAACCCTTCCAGATGACAACCTGGGAAATGAGAGAGATGTGTTCTTGACATCTCAATGTTTCCTCGTGAATCTCTTGTGAATTATTTCTGTGGATGTATGTAATCTTCCATGAAGCAGGTGACTCACTGACAGCTGAGTTTCCTTTCTGAAACTGTGGTTTGTGTCAGTCTCATATAAACATTCTCTCAGTTGCCCCCAGACAGTATGTTTTCTTTTTAGCATGTAATCTCAATATGTAGCCCACTCTATCCTCAGAGATCCTTCCACTTCACCCACCTGAGTGCTGGGATTACAGGTGTGCACTACCACATCTGGCTTAAACTATACCTTCAAAACTCTCCTATGTCAAGCCTTTTATGCACGTGACATTTGCGCATGGTTAGGAAGTGGAGGTTGCTCCACACACAGCTCTGTACATCCCTTTGGGGTTTCAGGCGATTCTGAAAGGATGGGTCACCTCATGTTGTCACTTTTCATCTGGGGTGGTTCTGATGCTTTTGGGGTCATTTGGCTCCCCCAGAAATGTGTTTGCAATATTTCAGAGTAAAAGCTGAGGACTGATTGCTCACTATTTTACCTTCTTCATGAGAGCAAAGATTTTAAGACCCCAACATAATTCTGAGCCATTGAAAATATAGTCCATGGTTCAATTTAGGGAATTCTAGGCAAGTCCTCAGAGAGAAAGGTCCAAGACATGCAGGAGGCTGAGAAAGAAGTCTGTGGCATACACTGAGCACGCTGGGCAATGAGCGTTTGTGGTGAAGCTTTGGGAGGCAGGGCCCTCTGTGGGTGGGAAGATGCCTACAGAGATGGGATAGTTCTGGCCCAGAACTTGAGAGCAGTCCATCACCGAGTGGAAGGCAGCCAGAGCATCACTCAGAATCCACAGTCAGGAAGCAGAGAGACATGAACGATGGTACTCAGCACACAGTCTCCTTTTCACTCAGCCCAGGACCCCAGCCCAGGGGATGCAGCTGCCCGCAGTTAGGATGCGTCCTCCCTTCACTTAGTGCTGCCTGGAAACTCCCTCACGGGTGTGGGCAGAGGTTTGCTTCTTTGGTGACTCTGGATCCTGTTAAACTGACAGTCAGTGTTAAGCACCAAACTTTACCGTCTGCTGTTCTTCCTCCTTGTTACCTCCAAGAGCCAACATGGCCTTGCTCGCAGCCTGGCACTGTTAGAAAGCAGGCTGGTGGACTCATTTCACGGGTATTATCTGCAGCCGTGAAATGGACTTAAAATGAACGCTCTGCACGGCTCCACAGGAACTGGGTGTCTGAGACTCTGCCCTTGTTTTCTCTTAGTAAGCTATTCCTGGCTCCTTGAGCGTAGTGTCCCAGAAGGCGTGGCTCTGGCACTCTCCCTACTGCTTGTGGATTGCTAGTACAGGTCCACAGTTTTTTGGAAGGTGTCCTCCTTCCCTGCCCCCTCACTTGCTGTCTCTTCCTAACTGAGGTGGTAGCAGCATAGCTAGGTTGAGCTGGCCGAATCACACTTTGGGAGGGAGGGATGTGCTTCTGGATGCCTCGGGTGGGCGGATGGCCAGAGGCTCCGCTCAGGACTTTTGGTTTCACCTTCATCTATGCTTGTTTCATTCACCTTATTTTTTTACTTTTAATTACATATTTATTTGCTTGTTTTGCCCGTTTGATGTGTTTGTGTGTGGGCACACACGTGCGGTAAGTGTGGCGGTCAGAAGCCACCTTATAGGAATCCGTTCTTCCCTTTCAGCCATATGTGTCCCAGGGATCAAACTGAGGTATGAGGCTTAGCAGCAAGCTCCTTCACCTGCTGAGCCTTCTCACCCTGTTGTTAAATAATCATAGAGAATTGCGCTTTCTAGGCTGGGGGTGTAGCCCAGTTGGTAGAGTGCTTGGCTAGCGTGTGAGAAGCTCTGGGTTTAAACTCTTGCAAATTAATCATGGTGGTGCATGCCTGTAATCCCAGCTTGTCAGAGGAGGCAGGAGGATCAGAAGTTCAAAACCATCCCAAACTACATATGGAGTTTGAGGCCAGCCTGGGCTAGAAACCCTGAGTTTAAATAAAAGGGACATGTGGTCTCTTTTTGTCCTCCTACAAGCAGAGGCTCAGCGTGGTGATGGGCATATGGGAGGGTGACTTCCCAGTTTCCATGAAGCCAGGCTCACGGGGCTTTCATACCCAGGACGTAGTGCGTGCTGTCAGTGAGTCAGCAGCAGAGCAACTGTGTTATTTGCTGGGTTCTATTGGTATTAACATGGAGGGAACACATGTCCATCATGGTAATCAGGCCACACAGTGGGTTCTCTGCAGTCTGCTGACACAATGAAGCTGTTCTCGGTGTCAGCGGTTTCATGGCCCTGCCCTCCTCCTCCATGTTAAGTCTGCAGAGCAGGGTTCTCAGTGCTCCATCCCATCCAAGAGAACCTTTCCTCCAGAGGTGGCTCTGAGTTCACAGCCAAAGCTGCTCCATAGTCTATTCTTTAATTCACTAGCTCCCCATTTGTGAGTGTGTGAGTGTGTGTGTGTACGTATGTGTGTATATGTGTGTATGTGTATGTATATGTGTACATGCGTGTGCGTATGTGTGTGTATGTGTGTATGTATATGCATGCACATATGTATGTATGTATGTATGTGTGTGCATGTACGTGTGTATGTATGTGTTTGTATGTGTATGTGTGTGTGCTCACCCTCAAGTCTATGTGTGTATGTGTGTGTGTGCACATACACACGTGTGTGTGTGTGTGTGTGTGTGTGTGTGTGTGTGTGTGTGTGTGTGTATTTCATGTGGAGGCCAAAAGACACATTCTTGTGTTATGCCTCAGGTACAGTATAGCCTTGTTTTCTCACTGGCCTTGTAGAATAGACTTGCCAACAGTCGAGCTCAGGCATTCGCCTGTCTCTGCCACCCTAAAGCTGAGCTCACAAGCGAGCACCTCTTTATGCATGAGCTCTGAGGACTGAGATCAGACCCTTGTGCTTGTCTTGTGTCTCCTCAGAGCTCTTACGTTTGTTTGTTTGTTTGTTTGTTTGTTTGAAACAAGATTTCATGTAACCCAGGCTGGCCTTGAACTCCTCACATCTGGTGCCATGTACTGCAGAAAGATGTGGTATAGCCAACTGTCCTATAACAAGAAGTTTAATACACAAACAGCTTAATACGTTTATTTAATTAAAGCTGTATACAAGACTTAAGTCTTCATCAATGAAGACCTTGAACACCCAAGGAAACTTCTGAGCTTTTCTTTTCCTTTCCTTTCCTTTCTTTTCTTTAAGACAGAGTCCCACTGTGTAGCCCTGGCTATCCTAGAACTCACTATGTAGGTCAGGTTAGTTTCAAACTCAGAGAGTTATGCCTGCCTCTGCCTCGTAAGCACTAGGATTAAAGCTATATGCCACCCACCAGGCCTGGAGAAAGTTCTGGTTTTCCGTTTAGGTTCCATAGAGAATAGATGGGTGTGTGAAAATGCAGCTACCTGGGCAGAAGGTGTGACCCAGTGGCACATACCTGAGGGTGTCACATTCCTTTCTCCTGAGTGTGGTGCAAGAGCCCCTTGTGAGGAGGCTCACGTGACTTACTGTGAAATAAGACAAACAAGAAATAGAAGAAAAGGTTAACTCAGTGCTCCAGACCCCGTGGCTTACTTGGCAGTGGGAAGGGGAAGGGCTTTGGGAGTGGGGATGGGGGTCTAGAAGCCCGGTTTGCTGACTGACTTTGGGAAGGTCAAGCTCGGAGGGGAGTGGGGGGTGGGGGGGGGGGAGAAGACTAGAGAAACTGGGCTCTGAGAATGTTTCTGAGGCCTTTCATTCTTTGGCTGTTGGGGGGGTCTCAGCCCAGCAGTTGAGTGTCAGCTTCTAGATTTTGGGGTGGTGGGTTTCCACCTGAAGCAATTCTTTAGTTCTTTCTTGGCTCCAAATAGGTACCCTATACCTTAACACAGTTCCAGTACTATTAAGGGCTAAAGACTCTATCCCACCACACTGCCCAGTTCACATATCACCTTCTAGCCAGGAAATACTTCTGACCCACAGACAATAAACCAAGGGATCCCATAGCTGCCCTGTGTTTGACTTCGAGAATGGCTTGCAGAGCTCAGGCCAAGAGTTTGCTGAATGAATCATGAGCACTTTATAAAAGATGGACTTCAGAGGCAGGCACAGAGGGCAGGCATAGGGAAAGGGACAGAAGTTCCCATGATCCCTTGCTCCCTTCCCTTGTGTGGGTGTCTTATGATGATTCATGGCCATACTGGTTCATTTCTGCCTCAGACTCTTTGCATACCTGCTCCCTCCACCTGGAAGAGTCTCTGTTGGAACTTGGAGCTGCTGCCTGTGCCCTTCATTGGATCCTCATTCAGCTGAGCTGGTTATGTAACTCAGTGGGCAGGACATGGACCCAGCTCTCACTAAGCCTGGGGTTTAATCCTCAGTACCAGATAAATGGGGCATGGGTATGGTGTTGCTGGCCTATAATCCAGCACTCAGGAAATGGAGCCAGGAGGGTAAATTCAAGGTCATCTTTGAAAAACATATGTATGTATGTATGTATGTATGTATGTGTATATATATATATGTATATATATGTATATGTGTGTGTGTGTGCATGTGTGTGTATATATACATATATGTGTGTATATATACATATATACATATATAGATATATACGTATGTATATATATACACATATACACACATATATGTATACACACACACACACACACACACACACACACACACATATATATATATATATATATATATATATATATATATATAGAGAGAGAGAGAGAGAGAGAGAGAGAGAGAGAGTTCAAGGCCAGCCTGAGCTCTTCCTTCAGCTTGCATGCTTGGATGGCATTTCCTTAGAGGTGCTTCTGGGCAATGCTATCGGGTCTGCTCCTTCCTGGTACCCAGATCATAACAGCATCTATGTCAAAGACAAAACAGCAATGGTCCAAACTCTATGGATCTTGATCGGCTTTGCCTATGATCCTGGAACCAGGCCAGAGCCCAGATCAATGTCGGTCAGATGCCCATTCTGCAGCGTCAGGTTACTTAAAACCAGAAGAAAGTAAAGGAAGGGGTGTACAGAGAAGGGAAGTGGGGTACAAGAGACAATCTGATTGGTCACAGCTCTCATCCGTCTTATCAGAAGGTGGGTAGAACAGCTGCTGCTTGTGATTGGCTGAGAGTCAGCGGCTTGTTACAAGGGTCGGTTTGGTTACAGTTCGCTATGGAGTACCTTGAAGCCAAGCATGAGATGTTAGACAAACTTGTTCTCATTGACGTTTGAATTTCACACAGTTGTTACATACCAGGATTATATCATCTTCCTCCCGTCCTCTTCCTCCTCCTCCTCTACTTTGGTAATTGTTTGAAAATGACTGAAGAGGCAGATCAGACCTCAGATAGCATGCGTTTTGCTGATCGCTGCTCTGTATTATTTTCCCTGTTGTATCTTTATCTTACCAGCATCTGAAATCATCTTTATTTTTTTGTCAATCCTGGTTGACCAGAAGCTCACTGAGAGAACGTGTACTCGAATGAAGGAGTTTATAACTCCACCAGTCCTAGCTAATAAAATATTGCTTTCATCTGCATTTTATTTTTGGTGTGTGTGTGTGTGTGTGTGTGTGTGTGTGTGTGTGTACCATCAGTGAGTGGATGCCCTTGCAGGCCAGAGAAGAGTATCAACTGGAGTCACAGATGGTTGTGAGCCACCCAACATGGGTGCTGAGAGCTGAACCCCAGTCCTCTGCAAAAGCAGTAGGCACTTGTAACCACTGAGCCATCTCTCCAGACCCTTGCTTTAGTGAAACAGTGATAATGTTTAGTTTTGTTGAGAGAAGCTGTTATTTGAATTTTTTTTTAAGATAGGGTCCTAGGCAGCCCAGGCTGGCCTTGAGCTCACAATTCCCCTGCCTCAGCCTCCCGAGTTCTGAGATTACAAGCATCTTTCACCCAGCTGATTCTACAATTATAACAAGTTCCCAGATATTCTAACCACTGGTTCCAGGATGACTCTGTGGATGTTGAGATGCCTTGTCCAGATGAGATTTTTGCACCCACGCTTTTCTGATGAAGGAGGGGCAGTGGAAACTGAGGACATATGTGAATTTGTGAGGGATCAATTACAGGAAGTCTCTCTACTCCTGTCATGTTACAAGGACAAAACAGCATCTGAGGAATGAACACATTCCAATGCTGGGTGGGCTGTCAAGACACACAGATAGACATCTGCACATATGTATGTAGACCTACATGCAGACACATGCATGTACACAGATGCAGATACACAATACACACCTGTATGAATGCACACACAGGTACATGTGCACACATACGGGACTATCTTAAATAAATATCACAGTTTCCTGATTCAGATGGCTCATCTCTTCGTGCCCTGTTCTGACCTGCAGTAGTGTTTTAACTAAGAACCTCTGTGTCCTGAGTGTCAGTAACAGTACTTCACTCCAACAAGGCAACATAAGAGCTGTAGTGTGTCTCCAAAACAGAAGAGCTACCAGGAAGCACGTTGTTGGCATAATAAACTCAACCGCTCAAATCTTTTCTTTAATGATTAGCCTGGTCCAGGAGCTCTGGCTCCCGCACAGGTGACCTTTTGATGAAATCATGTATGTTTCCTCTTGGCTCAGCTTCGTGCAAACATGGTACACTGACTAACGATTAATACCACATCACCAGTCACAGTAATTTCTCTTCTGCTTCTCCCCCCAGGAGCTTCTGCTGGTGTGACTGAACTCTGGACGTGAGCTACAGCCATGGTAAGTGCCTCACCCCACCTGGTGCCAGCCACAGGCAGGCACAGAATGTGTACTTAGGTGGTTTAAACGAAACTCTGTTCAGCAGAGGGCAGGAAGCCATGATAAGGCAGTATCTGTCTGTCTGTCTCTCACTGTCTCTGTCTCTGTCCCCCCCCTCTCTCTCTCTCACACACACACACACTCTCTCTCTGCCTTTCTCTGACAGGATCTCTACATAGCACTGTCTGTCCTGGAACTCACTATGTAGACTGTGGTGATTTGAAACTCACAGAGCTCTGCCTGCATCTGCCTCCCCAGTGCTAGGACGAAAGGCTTGCACCGCACTGCCTAATCTGGCCTTTTCTTCTTCTTTCTCTTTTTTTCTTTCTTTTTTTAAAATGTCATTTGAATTTACTTCAGAGTGGTAGCTTGACCCTGAAAAGGAATTCACAGACTCCCTCACATTTCTAACATCCTGAGAATATAGAAACAAGGGATGGTTTTCTCTCTGCAAGACAACTTTCCATTTTAGAACACTGAGACGAATTCAGAGGAAAGCATGCTCTAACACAGGGGATCCCTCAGGACAGCCCCATCATCTTCGGCACACCAACATGGATGTTTTCTTTTTATTTTGGGGGCGGAGGACATATGCCATCTGTGTGGATGTTAGATGACAGTTTTGTGGGATTAGTTCTCTCTTGTCTTCACATGGGTCCCAGGGATCAAACCCTGGTCATCATGCTTAAGTGGCAAGAACTCACTGAACCGTCTCGAGCCAACCCTAGAGAGGTGCTTCTTAGCAGTCCCCAATTGCCATCTGCCTCATTGACAGCTGTGGTTGGGTTTCCTTGCACTTAGTGATCTGATCTTTGGCACAGACCCAGGCTTGAGTCCCTTTGAGAGTTCTGGTAAGTTCAGAATAAAGGTAGAAACTCCTCCGGGCTGCCTCAGACTGGTCCATCTGCTCTCCCCACTCAGAGGTTCTGAGTAGGGAGATGGCTGAGTCACAGTGTGGACCCTGCCCTCTCCCTCTGAGCACTGCTCTTCAGGGCACCTGTGTGGCTGCACCTGCTTGCTTTTCAGTGCCCAGCGCTATTCATCGTCTTATACGCCAACCCTTCGCATCTCCTCGCCTTCCCTGTTACTGTAACGGCAACGGCGTTTCCTCGGTTGTAGCATGGCCTACTTCTTGTGTTCACTGGTTCCTTTCTATGTGATTGCCTTAGACAGGGTGACTGTTGCTGTGATGAAACACCATGACCAAAGCAACTTGGGGAGGGAAGGGTTAACTTGGCTCACAGTTCCCTAGAACAGTTCATCATCAAAAGCAGGAACTCACACAGGGCAGGAAGCTGGAGGCAGGAGCTGATGCAGAGGCCATGGAGGGGTGCTGCTTACTGCCTTGCTCCTCACGGCTTGCAAAGCTTGCTATTTTATAGAACCCAGGACCACCAGCCCGGGGATGGCACCATCCACAATGGGCTGGGGCTCCCCTTCGTCAATAACTAATTAAGAACATGCCTTGAAGCCTGATCTTATGGAAGCATTGTCTCAGGTGAGGCGCCCTCCTCTCTGATGACTCTAGCTCGTGTCAAGATGATATAAAAGTAGCCAGCATGGTGATGTTTGCTTTGCTGCCACAACCAGTTTTCCTGGCATGGATGGACACCGCCCCTCCCCATCATCCTTGAAAAGATAATTGTGCATTGTGCCCTAGAATTTAATCAATAAAGACACTCATGAAACTCACAAGGAAAAAAAGCTCCCAACTTTTCTCCCAGAACAAGAAAGAGTTGTGTAGGATGTTACTAGGCAAACGAAACTACCCTTGCGAACACCTCTATTGATCCCTCGTTGGGCATTAATTTTCATCTTATAACAGTGGCGTCTGCAATGCAGTTTAAACTTGAACTCGGTGTTTGAGAACCACCCAGAAACTTTCAGTGCTGGAATTCCAAAGAACCTCAGAAAACGTTGACTCAGAGGCCGAGGTGCAGCTCAGTGGTAGAGCACTTGCCGCATGTGAGGTCCTGTCTACTTTTGCTGGCCCTTGGCTGCGATCTCTGTCTTCCTATGAGGACACCAGCCCCATTGGGCTGACACAGACACACCAACGTGCACTTCTGTAATACAAGTGGAGGCAGAGATAGATGGATCCATTGCTGGCCAATCTCTCCAGAATGAGTTCAGTGAGAGACCCTGCCTGTCTAAAAAACCAAAATGGCCTGGAGAGATGGCTCAGCGGTTAAGAGCTCCTGTTGCTCTTGAAGGGTCCTGAGTTCAGTTCCTAACACCCACAGCTGATGGCACACAACCATTTTCAGATCCAGAGGACCAGATGTCGTCTTCAGGACTTCCTGGGCACCTCCACACAATACATACAAACAAAATCTTAAAGACAAAATGGAGTAGTTGAGAAAACCCCTATGTCAGCCTCTGGCCTCCACATGCACATACACACAGATGCGCACATATGTTTAAAGTAGCTATCTTTACCAGGAGGATGACTCGGTTGCTTGTTGGGCCTCCACCAGCCCTGCTGCCTCCTCCCTCCCTGGTTTGTGTATCTATAGCTGCCCCTTCCTTTGAAGGTTTAGATCTTAAAGAGGAGTGATTTTTATATTTCCCTTCCTGAAACTCGGTGTGCTAGCAGGAACACAGAGGTGGGGTGAGAAGCTGAGAGAGAGGGATCTCTCCTCAGGGACCCCTGAGCCTGCTTGGGTCTAACTAATTTCCTTGCCTTTGGCTAATGACTAATTTATACTCATTTTTTGTCTTCTTTATCTCTACTTCCTCCCACCTGTGTTATTTTGGAGCAGATTCCAGATATCCTATCTTCTACCTGTGAGTCAGAGTATAAAGGTAAAATGTAAGCTGTAGCCACGGTACTGCTATCAGAGAACCTTAGGGCTGACTTCCTGTGTCATAAAACATCACTGTCCAGCTGGACTGACTTCCTGTGTCATAAAACATCACTGTCCAGCTGTCCTGTCGTGACCTTACTCAGATCCCCGTCCTAATAAGTTTTGCCTCTATGAAAGATTTGTTGTTGTGTTTGTTTGGTTGGGTTGGGTTTTTGAGACAGGGTCTCTCTAGCCTAGGCTGGCCTTTAACCAGGTATGTGTCTGAGGCTAGCCTTGAACTCTTGATTCCCTACTTCCCCTTACCAAGTGCTGGAATGACAGGCAAGCAGCACTGTGCAGCAGCTGTCTGCTGACATGTCTTTTTAACCTCTTGAACTTTCCCTTTACCTCTCTTTTCCAATCTCTCTTGCAGCTATCAAGTGAAGAAGCTATATTATTGGTTTGATATTTCTTTGTGCATTATATTTATAGCAAATTGGTTTTGGGTTCTACAGACATGAACTTGACTAAATTCATACTTAATCTTTTTTTTTTTTTTCCTTTTTAGGAGATTGCTTTACAGAAGGTGGTGTGGTTTCTCTTAGACCAGATTCTTTTCATGAGCTTCTGGCTCTTTCAAAGCTAGTGGCAGCCCCAGAGTCATTGAACTAGCCTTTGCTTGGTCTCTAGTGCACCCCCTTCATTGTTGTATAGACAAATGCTTCACAGGAACCGTCTCTCAGCCTAAATGGCAATGCTTCCCGCAGCCCATTGGGATTCTACTTACTTGGTGGCACCTCTCACTCCAGGCTGCAGATGGGACATGTGTTTCTTGGTGTGTTCCTTGTCTGCCTTCCTCAGAGAAGGTGGTGGCTCCCCCAGAGTGAGAGCCTCTCCCTTCACGGTTGCTGCTGTTGCCCTGGCACCTGGGGTAGAGCCTGGGCTTCTGAATGAGCAATCACCTGTCAGTCATGTCATTTTCTGTGCATTCAGGAAACCAAAGGAGGAACCGTGAAAGCTGCTTCAGGATTCAATGCAGCTGAAGATGCTCAGGTCCTGAGGAAGGCCATGAAAGGTCTCGGTAAGTACCTTTCTAGGTGTCCTGAGGGTGGAATGTCAGTCGTGAGAAGGGCACTGTGGGCCCTGGGATTCACGAATAGGTCACCTTTTAGATAAACATACCGGGACATAGCTGAGAATGTAGCTTAGTTGGTAGAGTGCTTGCCCAGCATGCACAAGGCCCTTGGGTTCACTCCCCTGTACTATAAAACAGCAAACAAACAAAATGATGGTAACAGATTGTCTGCTTGGGGACAATTTGGATGGGAGAACATGTTAAGGGTGAGTTTCCTGTTACTATAACAAAATGCCCAGATAACCATCTTAAAAAGGGAAAAGGTTCATTTTGGATCACAGCTTTGGAGATATCAAGTTCACGATTGGCCGGTTCATTGCTTTGGGGCCTGTGGTTAGACAGCACATCAACAAGAAAGTTAATTCAGATAGCTAGAGATTGGGGGTAGGGAGAAGGAAAGAGGGGGGCAGGGGTAAATGATTTATCAGTACATCTCCAAAGCCCCAACTGCTTCCCCTCAAGCTCTACCTCTTACGTTCCATCACCTCCCATCGGTGTCTCTGTCCGGGGCTGCAACCATGACTGTGCAGCTGAGTCGGTGCAGACATGTAGATGGGGGCTGTGTGGGAGCAGACAGGGGTGTCCCCCAGAGCATGGCCCTGAAGTTGTCTTCCCGAGGGCAGATCCAGTTGTACTAGGCGCTGCCAGCCACCCTGGACATATTTCTGGAATGAGGCTTTGCCTGTTGGACATGAGAAGTGTCCTCAATTCCTAGCTATCCCTGAGAGTCTCTTGAGTTTGGTAAAGACACTTGGCAATAAGACCTTGTTTCTCAGCCTTTAGACCTCAGAGGCATTTTCCTTATACTGTCTGCTTGCTGCTGACAGCTGTGGCCAGAGCAGCAGATCTTTGCTAATCTCCACTTTATTAGCCCGGAGGCAGAGGCTTCACAAGCACCTGTTCATAAGAAAAAGGGTGTGGGAGGTGAAAGGATCTAGGGAGGTGACTTCGCCAGGTGATCAGAACCTGTCAGACCTGAGGATTCTGGGAAACAGCAGATACCAACCTCCAGCCATTAGCCTTCACCGTTGACCTTGTCTAAGCACTGTGACCCCCCGCCACCCAACTCTGAACAAATGTCATCCTGAACTTAGGCACTTTCTCACTTCCCTTTTTGTTGTAAGTAGAAAATATGTAGACCCCACCGTCTGCATTTTTTTTTCTTTCTTTTTGGCCCAATTTTAATTCTGTATACTGCAAGAAGAGTATAGTCCAGAGTGTGGAGCAAAGTGTTCAGAATTCCCAAAGCAAGAATCGAGACATTTGGCACAACCAGGCCTGTTGTGGGCTGTGAAGTGAGCTATTGGAGGAGACAAGGACAGTAAAACCTAGTCCTGTCGGTCAGCAGTCTGTGGGCGCTGACTGGTGCTAGTACAGCTAAGAGATGGCTTGGCAGTTACGAGCATTACTGTTCTTTCAGGGTATCCAAGCTCCGTTCCCAGCACCCTCATCAGATAGCTCCCAATACCCTGTAACTCCAGCTCTAGGGGATGCATCTTGCCCCAGCAGATACCTACATACCTACCTACACACACACACACACACACACACACACACACACACACACTTTAAAATAAAATTTAAAAACATCAGATGGACATGGGTAAGAACTCTGTGTGGCTAGGACTGTGGCCCAGTTGGTAGAGCACCCTAGCCTGCACAAAGGCCTGGGTTTGACCCCCACTAAAGGTGGAGGTCAGGCGTTCATAGTTGCAATCAGACTCAGATGCATGGCTCTGCGTTTAAAAAACAAATAAAAAACCCCTCAAACCCACGGTTCACTGAAAGGAGATCTTTCATGTGGGGTCATCAGGCAAACCTTGGAGGTGTAGAACTTGAGATGCTTTTGGGAGGTGGGCTGAGTTTTAATAAATAAGAGAGAATGTGTTTCTGGAAGTGGAGTTGAGCTGAAGCTCAGAGGAGTCACAGTGAATTTGGGAAAAGTTGCAAAGCAGGAACAAGCCAGAGGGGAGATTCTTGAGGTGGCCAGTCCTAAAGGGAGGTCCTAGGGTAGCTACTGAGAAAGCCACAGAGGGGTGGCCAGGAAACCACAGGTATCAGAATTAGGATGCTAAATGAGGGGCTCAGGGTGACTTGCAAACGGAGAGACTGGTGGTCAGGAAGGGCTCCAGAGAGCGGTCAGCAGTGTCGGTAGGAAAAGCAGAAAAATTCAAGAGCAGATTCTGAGCAGGTGTGTGCACACACTGGGGAGGTGGAGGCAGGGGGATTGAAAGTTCAGGATCAACCAGGAAGTGGTTGTGCACGCCTTTAATCCCAGCTCTTGGGAGGCAGAGGCAGGCGGATTTCTGAGTTCGAGGCCAGCCTGGTCTACAGAGTGAGTTCCAGGACAGCCAAGGCTATACAGAGAAACCCTGTCTCAAAAAACAAACAAACAAAAAAAACAACAACACGAAAAGAAAGTTCAGGATCAGCCTGGGCTACATAGGAATGCCCCAAACAAACCAAAAATAGGTAAGCTTTAAGTCTGGCTGCCCTTCATCCTCAGACATCGGGAGAATTCGGAGATCCCAGATAGCAGCCTCTGTAAACCTAGCTGACCACAGGGAGCCATTTTGAGTTTCTGAGCAGGCAAGGATGAGTTATTCTTTTAGGAAAGATAAACCAAGCTACAAAATAAGAATTTAGTTAAAAGGTTTTTACAGATCCTTGAAAAATGAAACCCTGAATTCCTGTGGTAATGCATGGGTTAAAAGAGGGGTGTGGCCATAGGGCTACACCTTGCAAGGTGTAGCTTGGAAGGAAATTTGAATCTGGAGGAAGGTGGGGCATTTAAAAACAAAATAAACAACAACAAAACAAAGGTCAAAGCTGATGTGAGGGTTCAAAGCAGGAAGGGCTCTTCCCCCCCTCTTCCCCCCAGTGCCGAGGTCTGAAGGCTGGACCTGAGAGTTCTGTTGGTCTCCCTGTCCCTCACCTTTTGCTGGATCTCTAAGCTTGTGAAGAATGACAGTGGAGAACACATTTAAAACTCTCTCTCTGCCGCATTTTAGTAGAACAGTTTCTGTCCTCCCCTCCCCTATGCTCCCTAGCTGCTTCTTCCAACAGTCAAAGGGAAAGCTCCTCAAACAATAATTACCCAGCTGTGAGAAGGGTGAATGCCTCCCTGGGCTCTGGCTTCCAGATTCTCTCTTCACATCAAACCTTCAGGCTTCCCTAGGTAACTCCAGTGGGCACAGGGGAGACCTTTTCCTCATACGGGCAAATCCTGACCCCTGCTGTTTCCATCCTGTCTCCAGGTACCGATGAAGACGCCATCATCGCAGTCTTAGCCTACAGAAACACTGCCCAACGCCAGGAGATCAGAAGTGCCTACAAGAGCACCATCGGCAGGGTAGGCCCAGAAGCAGATCCCCTCCCCCCACACTTCATACACCACCCCTCTCCCGGAGCTAGACTCTGAAGGGACCCAACGCCTTAAGACTATCTATGAAGTTAGTGGTTATCAGAGTATAGGAAGACGGTGGGGGAAGAGGAGGAAGAGAGAAGAGGCAGAGAGAAGAGGCATGGGTACTGGGGTACAGTTAGATGACAGCATGAATCCTAAGGCTCTGTAGCATGGTAGGGTGACTGTGGTGACAGCTAACCGAATACTTCAAAATGGAGAGCAGAGAGAGGATTGTAAATGTTCCTCATACAAACAAATAACAACCATCTGAGGCAACAGGTATGCCAGTACTTGATAACCACACGTTGTGTGGAAGCACTCAAATGTCACAGTGCCCCATTAGTAACACAACAACTGACCATCCATTAAAAATAGCGATATAAAATAATAGCTCAGTGGGTAAAGGCGCTTGCCCCTAAGCTTGATGGGCTGAGTTCAACACCTGAGACCTGCCTGGTGGGAGGAGAGAACCAACTCCTCAGAATTGCCCACTGACCTCCACGTGTGAGGTCACAGACACACACACACATACACACACACTAAATAATATAAAAAGAAATATTTGAAAAGTAAATTTAAAGGATATTATTGTAAAAATCAAAACACAGAAATTCTAGACCCTTCACACTCCAGCAAGCAGGGCTTTCTGGGTAATTGCATGTTTTCACTATACCACTTTGTGCTCCCGGCCAGTTGTATGTGCACCAGCCCAGGAGCTATCAAATGGAAAACACACACACACACACACACACACACACACACACACACACACACAAGCTTATCTTTAAAATGCCTTAGCTATCTCAAAGGCTGGGCACTAACCTTCGCCTGCTACCCCAGGCCCAATCAGGGAAGTGGCCAGTGGCGAGTCTCACGTGGTTGAGTGGCTTTATCTCATCCTTCTTCCCCCAGTCCAGACGATTCTGTCACTCCTCTCTGTGTCCTACCCATGAAACTCTCAGTGTCCTGCTCCAGGCCCAGCTATTGCCCATTGGTATCCTTATTGAGAGATCAAAAATCAACTGGTGACAAGGACCTTCAGCATCTGGACATGCAGATGCACAGCATCGGGCACCAATCTTAACACACACACACACACACACACACACACACACACACACACACACACGGCAGCTTATAAATCCAACTGTTCCCCCGCATGTTCTAGATCTTGTCTGAACCCCACCCCACCCCCTTCACCAGAATCATTCAGCCCAGTCTTTCCACACATCACCATTAAAGCAGTGCCAATCCTTCTGCTTCTATATTGAGAACCTTGTCTCTGTACATCGGTGCCCAGTGATACCATGCCTAGTGCATCCATCTTGGAAGATAGCACAGCAGAGAATATTGAAGCTGCTTCTCACAGATGGCTCCAAACTGCTGGTCAAGGTGGGGAGGGATGAATGGGCAGGGCAGAGCTGACTCGATGCTCTCCAGAGCATCTACAGGTGAATTTTGGGGCACTCCTGTAGGGATTGGAACAGACCGTCTCCGACTCTCTCCAGAGCACCATATACTGTTCCCATCCTCAGGGAAACTGAAAGAGCAGTGGCAGATGCGGACAGTCAAGGGAGGTGTGAGCTATACATGGAAGTGCTATATCTACATTACATTATAACTTACAATACACACTTGAGGTTACCTTCAGAACGGAGCTAACCTATGGTAGTCTAAGATAACCAACATTAATAGACTTCTAATTCATCCATCCACTCATTCATTCATTCAATCCACATTTGTGGATTTAACATAAAGATATGCACGATAGAAAGATATATATATATATATATATATATATATATATATATATATATATATATAATGTGTGCATGCATGTACCTATACATGGGCACAGACCCACAAACATTTATACACATGTGTATGTATATACACAAAATCTGGGGCCAGTGAAATGGCTTAATGTGTAAAGGTGCTTGTTGCCAAGCTGAGCAACCCGAGTTCAGTCCCACAGGATACAGAGACCCTTCTCTCTTAGCTTGTCCTCTGACCTCCACACACAAGTAACTGAATGTAATTATCAATTTTAAAAAGAGAAAAGTGGCTATGTATTCAAAAATAGAATTTAATGAGAACAACACAATACACACACATGCAGACACAAACACACACACATAAAATTACACCAAACCAAAACATAATGAGAGAGCTGTCATTGTCTTACAAATCTCAGTAAAATTTGGCATAATGGGAAATAACCACATTGTCATTTGCTGTGCTGTTTGGTTTTGGTTGAAGTCAATAAGTAAAATCTGGTCTTAGTTGGAAAAGCAGGAAGTACTTAACAGGCTTCTGGTGTGACTGTAGACATGCAGATGTGTGACTTAGGAAAATGTCACACTGTGCTTCCAAGAGGGTGAAGGCACAGGACGTTCTTGCCCCGTATTTGTATATGGCGGGCATGAGTGACAATAGTCGCTAGAAGCAGTGCAGACACGTTCTTCTCGCTGCAGGACCTGATTGAGGACTTGAAGTCAGAGCTGAGCAGCAACTTTGAGCAGGTGATCCTGGGGATGATGACGCCCACGGTGCTGTATGACGTGCAGGAGCTGAGGAGGGCTATGAAGGTCGGTGGTCCCCTTGAACTTTGGGTGTTCCCCGTGCACATGGCAATGAGCTGTCCTGCAGAAACATGACTGGCAGAGCTGGACCACATGGCTCAGTGGTTAAGAGTGCTTGCAGCTCTATCAGAGGGCTGTAGCTTACTTCCCAGCACCTCACAACCACCAGTAACACCAGTTTTAGGGGTGTTGACGCCCTCTTCTGGCCTCCTTGGGCACTGCACTCACAGGCAGCTATCAACACGCATGATCTAAAATCTTAAAAAAGTTAAAAACAATGAAGCAAGCAAACAAACAAAAGCCTATGGCCAAACCCTTCTGAGATGAGGGAAGGGAGATGATGGGAAACAGATTTCCCCCTCTGGAAATATACACGGCTGTTGTAATTAAGAAATCCCCAAAATTTGCCGAGCCATTTGTTCCTTCCATGGTGCTGGTAGGACCCAGGTGTCAGGTGGGCAAGCGCATTCTCTATAGCTGAGCTACTTGGCAGCAAGTGACTCTGAGATGCCAGTATGGCCACCCTCCTTTGCTTATCACTAAATACTATATCGAGTAGAAGGTTCTTGGCGAGGCTCTAGAGAATTGGGGAGATAACATCTTTACCAGAACATTCTGACCTTCAGAGAAAGAGAGCAGAGGTCAAAGAAAGAGTGGAACCCCAGAGGGCACAAATGGCACCTAACCTGTTATGACAAACAACAGATGGCTACTGGGCTCTACAATCGTGTATTGTTGTTATAATGATATGGTGAACACACTGGTCTTGGGAGGGACAGGTAAAAGTTAATAGGCCCTGCTTTTGGACCCCAGCTGGCTGCTATTACACCCTGTATTACACCCTGCAGTTTCCTGTCTGCATTCCTTCTGAGTGTGGAACTCTGATTTTAATTAGTAAATGTAATTATGTTTTATTTGTTTAACCATGCATAAAAATTGCACATTAACTTGATCGTCTGGCCCCTGCCATCTCACCTCTGCCCTCACATTTAGGGAGCTGGCACAGACGAGGGCTGTCTAATTGAGATCCTGGCCTCCCGTAGCCCTGGAGAGATCCGTCGCATCAACCAGACTTACCAGCAGCGTAAGTAGCATCCTCCAGGGCCTGGCACAGGTTGCCCAGGACTTGAAAGTAAGACTAATGACTATTACTTCTCAGCTATTAGATTATGATGAGGTTTTCTCCCGTGTATTTTATTTACTTACTGTGAGTTTTCCCCCATATTTGTGGCCTACCTGGGTGCTAGGGATGGAGCCCAGGGTCTCTCACAAGCTAGGCCAGGGCTCTAGACTGTAGCACAGAGCTATACCCCCATCACTACTGAGCCCTGTGTTTTCAAAGTCAGTATGTACTGCTTCTGAGGAGAGAACTGTCACACAGTAGGGTCTCTTACTCAAGTGTTCAGAGCCTGAGACTGAACCTTGGGAGTCTGGAGTTAGAGCCCTGACCCTGACCTCAGCCCCATGAAGGTCTCTAGATTGACTCTGGCCTTGAGTAGTTTATTTTTTGGTATATTAAAGCACACCACAATTTAGTGAAAGAAATTTCCTGGTGATAATTAACTCAATCCTGTGTGTACAATAAAGCTTAAGATGACTACTTCAAAACTCTGTAAAGAACATGTGACATCTTCCATAAAGATATATTCTATAGATTGATTACATGTGATACCTCCCATAAAGATAAGCTCTATAGATTGACAAGTTCATGATAAGGGTCTAGGGAGGATTCCTGTGGTCTCAGCCACACAGAGAGCACAAAGGTCACCAGGCTATTAACCAGGTCTGCTCCCAGCCTTCTGGAAAGATAACAGGTTATACGTCCCTTCCTTTGAGGGAGCGGGTCTGTGTGTTTAACACTCCTGGTCTCCTTGTGCTTATGTGAGCACAAGAACACTCCATGTCTCCCTCACAGCCTCACCCAGGATTGGCCCCCAACCCTGACATCAGCCTCACACAGGATTCAGAGTTGGACCCCTAACCCTGACACCTGTTCCACAGTGGCTTCGGGGGGCTGTAGAAGGTGTTATTCTTTAGGGAGGTCTGTTAGAACTTTTCTGGGGACTTCTGTCCAGTGACACTGGTCACCTTGCCAGCTTCCATTCAGACACATAGTATTTGCATAGCAAAGTCACGGACTGAAGAAGACCAAAGAGGACCTGGGCCCCGCCTTCATCGTAAGATGACAGCCATCACTCCTTCTCACTATGACAAATAAGCATCTGGGTCATGGTTGTTTTAACCAAAGTTGTTTTGTTGTTTGTTCTGTTATTGCTGATGTTATGAGCTAATGGGCTTCACTAGAGTTGCTTAGAGGAGCAGAGGTGAAGGATCACCTACAGGAGCATGGGTAACTTAACCTTACCAATGGTTCCACCACTTCCTCCAACAACCATTAACCACCTATAGATCCTCAGGGAGGGCTGGAGCCTGGCACGGTTCAGATTTTGAAACCTCACTTGGCAGCACCTTGGTCTGTGCTGCTCCAGTGAGCAGGCTGGCTGGGAGGGACAGAGCAGGCTGGAGGGTGACAGCACCGGCCAGGTCTCTGTTCTGAAGTACCCATTTCCAATTTCTTGATAGAATATGGAAGGAGCCTTGAAGAGGACATCTGCTCTGACACATCCTTCATGTTCCAGAGAGTACTGGTGTCCCTGACGGCGGTGCGTGGCTTCCTCGGTCCTGCCTTCTGACTGGGGATGCTGGGTTGATTGGAACGCTCACCTCTGCCGCTCATCCATTCAGTTTCCTCAACGTGGATATCCCCAGGCATCACTCTTGGGCCACTCTGTTCCTATATTGTATTTCTCCTCCAGAGACCCTGGCTAGTCATGTGTGCCCAACCATTTCTTCTGAAACCCTGAACATCATTGGACAGCTCACAACCACCTATCACTCCAGATCCTGGAGATCTGATGCCCTCTCCTAGCCTCTGTAGGCACCTTTGCACACATGGCAACACACACACACACACACACACACACACACACTTTTTTTCATCCTTTTTTTTTTTTTTAAAGAACAACCTACCAAACGGGAGGGCAGTGCCTATCTATCTATCACTCCTCAGTGTTCCTCCAGGGGTTCCTGTGGCCCTCCATGCTAGTGCTGATGTATTTGGGGTTGGTATTGCATCAGCTTCCCAGGTTCCACCTCAGGTCTAGCATTCTCTTGATCATGAAGATTGGTCAGTTAATTAAGAAGGCCAGCTGGGTCAGTGCAGCGGTGGGAGCATGGGGTGTGGTTAGGGTGGGGTCAGTGCAGCGGTGGGAGTGAGTGAGGTGGGGATGGAGTCAGTGCAGTGGTAGAAGGGGGTGGTGTGGGAGTGAAGTCAGTGCAGTGGTGGGAGGGGGTAGAGTGGGGTGGAGTCAATACAGCATTGGGGGTTGGAGTCTGTACAGTGGTAGGGGGTAGAGTCAGTGCAGTGGTGTGGGGTTGGAGTCAGTGCAGTGGTGGGAGGGAGTAGGGTGGGGGTAGAGTCAGGAGCAGTGGT